>NC_140316.1:16068445-16073566 GCF_964211825.1 Aythya ferina | reverse complement strand
CTAACCCTAACCCTAACCCTAACCCTAACCCTAACCCTAACCCTAACCCTAACCCTAACCCTAACCCTAACCCTAACCCTAACCCTAACCCTAACCCTAACCCTAACCCTAACCCTAACCCTAACCCTAACCCTAACCCTAACCACCCTAACCCTAACCCTAACCCTAACCCTAACCCTAACCCTAACCCTAACCCTAACCCTAACCCTAACCCTAACCCTAACCCTAACCCTAACCCTAACCCTAACCCTAACCCTAACCCTAACCCTAACCCTAACCCTAACCCTAACCCTAACCCTAACCCTAACCCTAACCCTAACCCTAACCCTAACCCTAACCCTAACCCTAACCCTAACCCTAACCCTAACCCTAACCCTAACCCTAACCCTAACCCTAACCCTAACCCTAACCCTAACCCTAACCCTAACCCTAACCCTAACCCTAACCCTAACCCTAACCCTAACCCTAACCCTAACCCTAACCCTAACCCTAACCCTAACCCTAACCCTAACCCTAACCCTAACCCTAACCCTAACCCTAACCCTAACCCTAACCCTAACCCTAACCCTAACCCTAACCCTAACCCTAACCCTAACCCTAACCCTAACCCTAACCCTAACCCTAACCCTAACCCTAACCCTAACCCTAACCCTAACCCTAACCCTAACCCTAACCCTAACCCTAACCCTAACCCTAACCCTAACCCTAACCCTAACCCTAACCCTAACCCTAACCCTAACCCTAACCCTAACCCTAACCCTAACCCTAACCCTAACCCTAACCCTAACCCTAACCCTAACCCTAACCCTAACCCTAACCCTAACCCTAACCCTAACCCTAACCCTAACCCTAACCCTAACCCTAACCCTAACCCTAACCCTAACCCTAACCCTAACCCTAACCCTAACCCTAACCCTAACCCTAACCCTAACCCTAACCCTAACCCTAACCCTAACCCTAACCCTAACCCTAACCCTAACCCTAACCCTAACCCTAACCCTAACCCTAACCCTAACCCTAACCCTAACCCTAACCCTAACCCTAACCCTAACCCTAACCCTAACCCTAACCCTAACCCTAACCCTAACCCTAACCCTAACCCTAACCCTAACCCTAACCCTAACCCTAACCCTAACCCTAACCCTAACCCTAACCCTAACCCTAACCCTAACCCTAACCCTAACCCTAACCCTAACCCTAACCCTAACCCTAACCCTAACCCTAACCCTAACCCTAACCCTAACCCTAACCCTAACCCTAACCCTAACCCTAACCCTAACCCTAACCCTAACCCTAACCCTAACCCTAACCCTAACCCTAACCCTAACCCTAACCCTAACCCTAACCCTAACCCTAACCCTAACCCTAACCCTAACCCTAACCCTAACCCTAACCCTAACCCTAACCCTAACCCTAACCCTAACCCTAACCCTAACCCTAACCCTAACCCTAACCCTAACCCTAACCCTAACCCTAACCCTAACCCTAACCCTAACCCTAACCCTAACCCTAACCCTAACCCTAACCCTAACCCTAACCCTAACCCTAACCCTAACCCTAACCCTAACCCTAACCCTAACCCTAACCCTAACCCTAACCCTAACCCTAACCCTAACCCTAACCCTAACCCTAACCCTAACCCTAACCCTAACCCTAACCCTAACCCTAACCCTAACCCTAACCCTAACCCTAACCCTAACCCTAACCCTAACCCTAACCCTAACCCTAACCCTAACCCTAACCCTAACCCTAACCCTAACCCTAACCCTAACCCTAACCCTAACCCTAACCCTAACCCTAACCCTAACCCTAACCCTAACCCTAACCCTAACCCTAACCCTAACCCTAACCCTAACCCTAACCCTAACCCTAACCCTAACCCTAACCCTAACCCTAACCCTAACCCTAACCCTAACCCTAACCCTAACCCTAACCCTAACCCTAACCCTAACCCTAACCCTAACCCTAACCCTAACCCTAACCCTAACCCTAACCCTAACCCTAACCCTAACCCTAACCCTAACCCTAACCCTAACCCTAACCCTAACCCTAACCCTAACCCTAACCCTAACCCTAACCCTAACCCTAACCCTAACCCTAACCCTAACCCTAACCCTAACCCTAACCCTAACCCTAACCCTAACCCTAACCCTAACCCTAACCCTAACCCTAACCCTAACCCTAACCCTAACCCTAACCCTAACCCTAACCCTAACCCTAACCCTAACCCTAACCCTAACCCTAACCCTAACCCTAACCCTAACCCTAACCCTAACCCTAACCCTAACCCTAACCCTAACCCTAACCCTAACCCTAACCCTAACCCTAACCCTAACCCTAACCCTAACCCTAACCCTAACCCTAACCCTAACCCTAACCCTAACCCTAACCCTAACCCTAACCCTAACCCTAACCCTAACCCTAACCCTAACCCTAACCCTAACCCTAACCCTAACCCTAACCCTAACCCTAACCCTAACCCTAACCCTAACCCTAACCCTAACCCTAACCCTAACCCTAACCCTAACCCTAACCCTAACCCTAACCCTAACCCTAACCCTAACCCTAACCCTAACCCTAACCCTAACCCTAACCCTAACCCTAACCCTAACCCTAACCCTAACCCTAACCCTAACCCTAACCCTAACCCTAACCCTAACCCTAACCCTAACCCTAACCCTAACCCTAACCCTAACCCTAACCCTAACCCTAACCCTAACCCTAACCCTAACCCTAACCCTAACCCTAACCCTAACCCTAACCCTAACCCTAACCCTAACCCTAACCCTAACCCTAACCCTAACCCTAACCCTAACCCTAACCCTAACCCTAACCCTAACCCTAACCCTAACCCTAACCCTAACCCTAACCCTAACCCTAACCCTAACCCTAACCCTAACCCTAACCCTAACCCTAACCCTAACCCTAACCCTAACCCTAACCCTAACCCTAACCCTAACCCTAACCCTAACCCTAACCCTAACCCTAACCCTAACCCTAACCCTAACCCTAACCCTAACCCTAACCCTAACCCTAACCCTAACCCTAACCCTAACCCTAACCCTAACCCTAACCCTAACCCTAACCCTAACCCTAACCCTAACCCTAACCCTAACCCTAACCCTAACCCTAACCCTAACCCTAACCCTAACCCTAACCCTAACCCTAACCCTAACCCTAACCCTAACCCTAACCCTAACCCTAACCCTAACCCTAACCCTAACCCTAACCCTAACCCTAACCCTAACCCTAACCCTAACCCTAACCCTAACCCTAACCCTAACCCTAACCCTAACCCTAACCCTAACCCTAACCCTAACCCTAACCCTAACCCTAACCCTAACCCTAACCCTAACCCTAACCCTAACCCTAACCCTAACCCTAACCCTAACCCTAACCCTAACCCTAACCCTAACCCTAACCCTAACCCTAACCCTAACCCTAACCCTAACCCTAACCCTAACCCTAACCCTAACCCTAACCCTAACCCTAACCCTAACCCTAACCCTAACCCTAACCCTAACCCTAACCCTAACCCTAACCCTAACCCTAACCCTAACCCTAACCCTAACCCTAACCCTAACCCTAACCCTAACCCTAACCCTAACCCTAACCCTAACCCTAACCCTAACCCTAACCCTAACCCTAACCCTAACCCTAACCCTAACCCTAACCCTAACCCTAACCCTAACCCTAACCCTAACCCTAACCCTAACCCTAACCCTAACCCTAACCCTAACCCTAACCCTAACCCTAACCCTAACCCTAACCCTAACCCTAACCCTAACCCTAACCCTAACCCTAACCCTAACCCTAACCCTAACCCTAACCCTAACCCTAACCCTAACCCTAACCCTAACCCTAACCCTAACCCTAACCCTAACCCTAACCCTAACCCTAACCCTAACCCTAACCCTAACCCTAACCCTAACCCTAACCCTAACCCTAACCCTAACCCTAACCCTAACCCTAACCCTAACCCTAACCCTAACCCTAACCCTAACCCTAACCCTAACCCTAACCCTAACCCTAACCCTAACCCTAACCCTAACCCTAACCCTAACCCTAACCCTAACCCTAACCCTAACCCTAACCCTAACCCTAACCCTAACCCTAACCCTAACCCTAACCCTAACCCTAACCCTAACCCTAACCCTAACCCTAACCCTAACCCTAACCCTAACCCTAACCCTAACCCTAACCCTAACCCTAACCCTAACCCTAACCCTAACCCTAACCCTAACCCTAACCCTAACCCTAACCCTAACCCTAACCCTAACCCTAACCCTAACCCTAACCCTAACCCTAACCCTAACCCTAACCCTAACCCTAACCCTAACCCTAACCCTAACCCTAACCCTAACCCTAACCCTAACCCTAACCCTAACCCTAACCCTAACCCTAACCCTAACCCTAACCCTAACCCTAACCCTAACCCTAACCCTAACCCTAACCCTAACCCTAACCCTAACCCTAACCCTAACCCTAACCCTAACCCTAACCCTAACCCTAACCCTAACCCTAACCCTAACCCTAACCCTAACCCTAACCCTAACCCTAACCCTAACCCTAACCCTAACCCTAACCCTAACCCTAACCCTAACCCTAACCCTAACCCTAACCCTAACCCTAACCCTAACCCTAACCCTAACCCTAACCCTAACCCTAACCCTAACCCTAACCCTAACCCTAACCCTAACCCTAACCCTAACCCTAACCCTAACCCTAACCCTAACCCTAACCCTAACCCTAACCCTAACCCTAACCCTAACCCTAACCCTAACCCTAACCCTAACCCTAACCCTAACCCTAACCCTAACCCTAACCCTAACCCTAACCCTAACCCTAACCCTAACCCTAACCCTAACCCTAACCCTAACCCTAACCCTAACCCTAACCCTAACCCTAACCCTAACCCTAACCCTAACCCTAACCCTAACCCTAACCCTAACCCTAACCCTAACCCTAACCCTAACCCTAACCCTAACCCTAACCCTAACCCTAACCCTAACCCTAACCCTAACCCTAACCCTAACCCTAACCCTAACCCTAACCCTAACCCTAACCCTAACCCTAACCCTAACCCTAACCCTAACCCTAACCCTAACCCTAACCCTAACC